>NW_027596577.1:0-20000 GCF_964194155.1 Cetorhinus maximus
GGAGAATCTCACCGCCCCCCCTCACCCCCCCCTCACCCACCCTCACCCCCCCCTCACCACCCCGCCCCCCTCACCCCCCTTACCTCCCCTCACCCCCCCGCCCCGCCCCCTCACCCCCCCTCCCCCCCTCACCCCCCCCTCCCCCCCTCACCCCCCCAACCCCCCTCACCCCCCCAACCCCCCTCACCCCACCTCACCCCACAACCACCAACCCCCCTCACCCTCACTCACACCCCCATCCCCCCTCAGCCCCCCCAACCCCCCCTCACCACCCCCCACCCCCCCACACCCACTCACACCCCTCACCCCCCCGCCCCCACTCTCCACCCCGCATCCCCCCCCAACCTCCCTCACGCCCCCCACCCCCACCCCCCCCTCACCTCCCCTCACCCCCCGCCCCCCCTCACCCCCCGCCCCCCCTTACCTCCCCTCACCCCCCCGCCCCCCCTCATCCCCCCTCACCCCCTCCCCCCCTTCACCCCCTCACCACTCTTCTCTCCATAGAGGCTTTGGCATCTTTTACATCCACCAGAGAGGGCAGAATGGGACATCAAGTTAATGTCTCATTTGGAACACGGCACCTCTGACCGTGCGGCGCTCCCTCAATACTGACCCTCCGACAGTGCGGCACTCCCTCAGTACTGACCCTCCGACAGTGCGGCGCTCCCTCAGTACTGACCCTCTGACAGTGCGGCACTCCCTCAGTACTGACCCTCCGACAGTGCGGCACTCCCTCAGTACTGACCCTCCGACAGTGCGGCACTCCCTCAGCACTGACCCTCCGACAGTGCGGCGCTCCCTCAGTACTGACCCTCCGACAGTGCGGCGCTCCCTCAGTACTGACCCTCCGACAGTGCTGCGCTCCCTCAGTACTGACCCTCCGACAGTGCGGCGCTCCCTCAGTACTGACCCTCCGACAGTGCGGCGCTCCCTCAGTACTGACCCTCCGACAGTGCGGCGCTCCCTCAGTACTGACCCTCCGACAGTGCTGCGCTCCCTCAGTACTGACCCTCCGACAGTGCGGCGCTCCCTCAGTACTGACCCTCCGACAGTGCGGCGCTCCCTCAGTACTGACCCTCCGACAGTGCTGCGCTCCCTCAGTACTGACCCTCCGACAGTGCGGCGCTCCCTCAGTACTGACTGTCGTAGAGACACAGGCTGGAGCTCATTCACAGCTTCACTCAGTACACACGAGATGATCACTTACCTAACAGATACATTGCTGCATATTTAATGTCTTTTCAAAAGAAGCGTTTAAATTAGTCAGTGAAAGTAGTGAGAGGATAAATCAGTGAACTAATGACCCAATTATCAATCCTGACTCCTCATATATCACCACAGGCAAGAAACTTCACACAGTGAGCACAGAGGGAGGAGGAGAAAGAGAGAGAGAGGCAGAGAGACAAAGAGAGAGAGAGCAGGGAGAAAGACGGGGGGTGGGGAAAAGAGAGAGGGAGAGAGTGAGAGACTGTGGGAGGGTGAGGAGAGCGAGAGAGAGACAGGGGAGGGAAAGGAGAGAGAGAAATGGAGAGTGACTAGGAGTTGGGAAAAGAGAGAGGGGGAGAGGGAGAAAGACTGAGAACAGGGAAAGGAGAGAGAGGGAGAGAGAGAGATGGAGAGTGACTGGGGGTAGGAAATGGAGAGGGAGAGAGACGGGGGAAGGATAGAGGGAGAGGGGGAGTGGGGGAAGGGTGGAGACAGAGGGAGAGGGAGAAAGGTAGAGACGGAGAGGGAGCGGCTGACAAGTCCCCAGGTCCTGGTGGATTTCATCCTCGGGTCTTACAAGGAGCGGCTGGTGAGAAAGGTGATGCGTTGGTTTTAATTTTCCAAAATTCCCTAGAATCAGGGAAGGTCCCATGAACTTGGAAAATAGCGAATGTAACTCCTTCATTTGAAAGGGAGGGAGAGAGAAACGACAGGCCAGTTACCTTCTCATCCGTCACAGGGAAAGTGTTAGAAGCTATTAGAGACAGAGAGGGAAGGATAGAGACAAAGAGGGAAAGATAGAGACAGAGAGGGAAAGATAGAGACAGAGAGGGAGAGATAGAGACAGAGAGGGAGAGATAGGGACAGAGAGGGAAGGATAGAGACAGAGCGGGAAAGATAGACAGAGAGGGAAAGATAGAGACAGAGAGGGAGAGATAGAGACAGAGAGGGAAAGATAGAGACAGAGAGGGAAAGATAGAGACAGAGAGGGAAAGATAGAGACAGAGAGGGAAAGATAGAGACAGAGAGGGAGAGATAGAGACAGAGAGGGAAGGATAGAGACAGAGAGGGAAAGATAGACAGAGAGGGAGAGATAGAGACAGAGAGGGAGAGATAGAGACAGAGAGGGAAAGATAGAGACAGAGAGGGAAAGATAGAGACAGAGAGGGAAAGATAGAGACAGAGAGGGAGAGAGGGAAGGATAGAGAGACAGAGGGAGAGAGGGAAGGATAGAGAGAGAGAGGGAGAGAGGGAAGGATAGATAGAGAGAGGGAGAGGGGGAAGGATAGAGACAGAGAGGGAGAGAGGGAAAGATAGAGACAGAGGGAGAGAGGGAAGGATAGAGATGGAGAGGGAGAGGGGGAAGGATAGAGAGAGAGATGGAGAGAGGGAAGGATAGAGACAGAGAGGGAGAGGGGAAGGATAGAGATGGAGAGGGAGAGAGAGAAAGATAGAGACAGAGGGAGTGAGAGAAGAATAGAGATAGAGAGGGAGAGGGGGAAGGATAGAGACAGAGAGGGAAGAATAGAGATGGAGAGGGAGAGGGGGAAGGATAGAGACAGAGATGAAGAGACCAAAGGAAAGAGACAAGTACTCAAAGGAGGAGAGATAGAGGACAAGAGAGGTGGGGAGATTGACAACTCTGTGATTCTGATAGAGAAGAGAAAGACAGAGGGTGGTAAAGAAAGCTAGGATGGAGAGAGAGAGAGAGATGGGGAAAGTGGGGAGAGAAACAGAGAGGGAGAGACAGAGTGAGATAGATGAAGCAGAGATGGAGAGTGAAAGTTAGTGGTGTTTTCAGAGTGTGGATCACAGATGGGGTTAGAAACGTTTGCTCCTGACCCCCTCTCGCTCCCTGTCCCCGTCCACGCCACCCGGGAATGTGAAGGATAATGTGTACCATCTAACCTCAGGTCACTGAGTGAGAAGTCTTGCTCTTTGTGTATAGTACAAGCAAGTGGAACAGTACATGTCCTTCCACAAACTGCCAGCGGAAATGCGCCAACGAATCCACGAATACTACGAGCATCGATACCAGGGGAAGATGTTTGAGGAGGAGAATATTCTGGGAGAGCTCAGCGTGCCTCTGAGAGAGGTGAGTGATCACAAGACATCTCGTTCCCATGGTAAATTACATCCCAACAAGAAAGAAAAATTCCAAGGGGAGGACCCACCATCCGTGGTTAACTAACAAAAACTTAAAGATAGTATCAAACTTCAAGAAAAAGCAGACGATTGCGCAAAGATGGGCGGCAGGTCAGAAGATTGGACAGAATAAAAAGAACAGCAAAGAATGACTAAAAGATTAAGAAGGAATGGGCAGGTTGTCTTATGAGGAAAGGTTGGACAGGCTAGGCTTGTATCTGCTGGAGTTTAGAAGAGTAAGAGGGAACTTGATTGAAACATATAAGATCCTGAGGAGTCTTGACAGGGTGGATGCGGAGAGGATGTTTCCTCTTGTGGGAGAATCTGGAAATTGGTCCCACTGTTTAACAATAAGGCATCACCCATTTAAGGCAGAGATGAGGAGGAACCTTTTCTCTCAAAGGATGATTTGGAACTCTCTTCCACAACAGGTGGTGGGAGCAGAGACCCTGAATATTTTTAAGGCAGAGCGAGATACTTTCTTGTGAAGCCAGAGGGTGAAGGTTATTGGGGCAGGTGGGAATGTGCAGTTGATGTTACAATACAATCAGCTATGGTCTTGTTGAATGGCAGTGGAGGCTTGAGGGGCTGAGTGGCCTACTCCTGTTCCTAGTTCGTACTTTTGTACATGGTAATTCCTGGCTCATTATCAGTGTTAAATTAGTAAACCCCCGGGTCAGTGTCGGTGTTATATCAGTAAATCCCCGGGTCAGTGTCCGTGTTATATCAGTAATTCCCCGGGTCAGTGTCGGTGTTATATCAGTAAATCCCCGGGTCACTGTCGGTGTTATATCAGTAAATCCCGGGGTCAGTGTCGGTGTTATATCAGTAAACCCCCGGGTCAGTGTCGGTGTTATATCAGTAAATCCCGGGGTCAGTGTCGGTGTTATATCAGTAAACCCCCGGGTCAGTGTCGGTGTTATATCAGTAAACCGCCGGGTCAGTGTCGGTGTTATATCAGTAAACCCCCGGGTCAGTGTCGGTGTTATATCAGTAAACCCCCGGGTCAGTGTCGGTGTTATATCAGTAAACCCCCGGGTCACTGTCGGTGTTATATCAGTAAATCCCGGGGTCAGTGTCGGTGTTATATCAGTAAACTCCCGGGTCAGTGTCGGTGTTATATCAGTAAACTCCCGGGTCAGTGTCGGTGTTATATCAGTAAATCCCGGGGTCAGTGTCGGTGTTATATCAGTAAACCGCCGGGTCAGTGTCGGTGTTATATCAGTAAACCCCCGGGTCAGTGTCGGTGTTATATCAGTAAACCCCCGGGTCAGTGTCGGTGTTATATCAGTAAACCCCCGGGTCAGTGTCGGTGTTATATCAGTAAACCCCCGGGTCAGTGTCGGTGTTATATCAGTAAATCCCCGGGTCAGTGTCGGTGTTATATCAGTAAATCCCCGGGTCAGTGTCCGTGTTATATCAGTAAACCCCCGGGTCAGTGTCGGTGTTATATCAGTAAACCCCCGGGTCAGTGTCGGTGTTATATCAGTAAACCCCCGGGTCACTGTCGGTGTTATATCAGTAAATCCCCAGGTCAGTGTCGGTGTTATATCAGTAAACCCCCGGGTCAGTGTCGGTGTTATATCAGTAAATCCCCAGGTCCGTGTCGGTGTTATATCAGTAAACCCCCGGGTCAGTGTCGGTGTTATATCAGTAAACCCCCGGGTCAGTGTCGGTGTTATATCAGTAAACCCCCGGGTCACTGTCGGTGTTATATCAGTAAACCACCGGGTCAGTGTCGGTGTTATATCAGTAAATCCCCGGGTCAGTGTCGGTGTTATATCAGTAAACCCCCGGGTCAGTGTCGGTGTTATATCAGTAAACCCCCGGGTCAGTGTCGGTGTTATATCAGTAAACCCCCGGGTCAGTGTCGGTGTTATATCAGTAAACCCCCGGGTCAGTGTCGGTGTTATATCAGTAAATCCCCGGGTCAGTGTCGGTGTTATATCAGTAAATCCCCGGGTCAGTGTCCGTGTTATATAAGTAAACCCCCGGGTCAGTGTCGGTGTAATATCAGTAAACCCCCGGGTCAGTGTCGGTGTTATATCAGTAAACCGCCGGGTCAGTGTCGGTGTTATATCAGTAAATCCCCGGGTCAGTGTCGGTGTTATATCAGTAAATCCCCGGGTCAGTGTCGGTGTTATATCAGTAAATCCCCGGGTCAGTGTCCGTGTTATATCAGTAAACCCCCGGGTCAGTGTCGGTGTTATATTAGTAAATCCCCGGGTCAGTGTCGGTGTTATATCAGTAAATCCCCGGGTCAGTGTCGGTGTTATATCAGTAAACCGCCGGGTCAGTGTCGGTGTTATATCAGTAAATCCCCGGGTCAGTGTCGGTGTTATATCAGTAAATCCCCCTCACTCTGTGTTACTTGGTTTTAATATTTCTGATACTAAACTTGTCCACCGTTACTCATAACGTTTACCTGCTGTCTTTCCACCAGGAAATCGTTAACTTCAATTGCCGGAACCTAGTTGCTACGATGCCTCTGTTTGCCAATGCTGACCCGAACTTTGTCACTGCCATGTTAACTAAGCTTCGTTTCGAAGTCTTTCAACCTGCTGACTACATCGTGCGTGAGGGCACAGTTGGCAAGAAGATGTATTTCATCCAGCACGGAGTGGTCAGCATTCTCACCAAAGGCAGCAAGGAGACCAAGCTGTCCGACGGGTCCTACTTTGGAGGTAAGGGAGATCTTCCCCATCATTGGTCCCACTTCACCCCCTCTCACCCCCCATTTCAATCCCAAACTGTGGGCACCCAGCTATCAGCTCAGGAACCTCCATGGTCAGAAAGACATGGGGTCGGGCTACCCCCATGGGATTTTAAAAGATTCAGATACCATTTAACGGGCATTGGATTGAGGGTTTAACGTGATGTCACACTGTTGTTTTCACCTGTAGTCTGATTGTGTGAGAGACCGAGGGAGTGAGAGACAGACAGATACAGAGACGGACAGAGAGAGGGAGAGAGAGACAGAGAGAGACAGAGAGAGAGAGAGACAGAGGGAGTGAGAGACAGCGAGAGAGAGAGAGAGACAGAGAGAGAGAGAGGGGGACAGAGAGAGAGAGAGACAGAGAGAGAGAGATAGAGACATACGAACATATGAAATAGGAGCAGAAGTAGGCCATTCAGCTCCTCAAGCCATTCGATAAGATCATGGCTGATCTGTTTGTGTTTTGAATTCCACATTCCCGTCTAACCCCCGATAACCTCTGATTCTCTTGCCTAACAAGAATCTATCTACCTCCGCCTTAAAAATACTCAATAACCCCGCCTCCACCAAGATGTGGTCTCACCATTGCCCTGTATAACTGAAGCACAACATCCTTACTTTAACGTTCAATTCCTCTCGTAATAAAGGATAGCATTCCATTAGCCGCCTTAATTACTTGCTGTACCTGCACACTAACCTTTCGTGACTCATGCACTAGAACACCCAGATCCCTCTGCACCTCGGAATTCTGCAGCTGTTCTCCATTTCAGTAATACACTGACAGAGAGAGAGGGACACACAGAGAGATCGAGAGAGTGAGGGGGACAGAGAGAAGAGTGAGAGGGTCAGAGGGATAGGGAGAGAGTGGCAGAGAAAGAGAGAGAGAGAAAGACAAAGAAAGAGAGGGAGAGAGTGAGAGGGACAGAGAGAGGGGGGAGAGAGAGACAAAGAGAGAGGGGGACAGAGAAAGAGATAGAGTGAGTGAGCAAAAGACAGAAAGGGAGAGGTAGAGAGAGAGAGATAGAAAGGGACAGAGAGAGAGACAGGGAGTGAGAAAGTGAGGGGGACAGAGAGAGAGAAGGGGGGGCAGACAGAGAGATAGTGAGAGAGAGAGAGAGACAGACAGAGAGCTAGAGGCAGAGAAAGAGAGAGCAAGAGGGATGAGAGAGAGAGGGACAGAGAGACAGAGTGAGACATTGAGATGGACAGAGAGAGAGGGGCAGAGAGAGAAAGACAGAGAGAGAGGGGCAGAGAGAGGGAGAGACAGAGATAGAGAGGCAGAGAGAGAGAAAGAAAAAGGCACAGAGAGAGAGGGAGAGAGAGATAGTGAGAGAGGGACAGAGAAGGAGAGAGAGACAGAGAAAGAGAGTGGGAACAGAGGGAGAGCGAGAGAAACAGAGAGAGAGAGACAGGGAGTGAGAGAGTGAGAGGGACAGAGAGATGGATGGACAGAGAGAGAGGGAGAGTGAGAGACAGAGAGAGAGGGAGAGATAGAGGGACAGAGAGGGACAGAAAGAGGAGCAGAGAGAGTGAGCAAGATGGACAAGGAGAGGGAGAGAGGTAGAGAGAGGGAGAGATAGAGGGGGTGACAGAGAGAGGGAGAGAGAGAAGAGAGAGACAGAGAGGGGCACAGAGAGAAAGGGAGGTAGGTAGAGAGTGAGAGAGAGAGAGAGAGACGGAAGGAGGAAGACAGAGAGAGAGATGGAGACAGACAGGAAGACAGAGAGAGAGAGACAGAGACAGAGAAGAAACAGAAGGACAGAGACAGTGAGTGTGGGAGGGGGGCAAAGTGAGAGAGAGTTGGACAGAGAGAGAGAGAGAGAGAGAGAGAGACGGATGGGGGGATAGAGGGAAGGAGGCAGAGAGAGGGAGGCAGAGAGAGGGATGAGGGAGAGAGAGAGAAGAGAGAGGGTGACAGAGAGGGAGAACGACAGCAGATGGCAGAGAAGGGAGGCAGAGAAAGAAAGAGAGAGAGGGGGAGCAAAGCAGGTACAGACAGACAGACAAACAGACAGAGAGAGTGTGACAGACTGACACAGAGTGAGACAGAGACAGAGAGTCTGAGAGGGTTAGGGAGACAAAAGGGAATCAGCCAGTGTTCCTGCTCCTGATCACTGTCCAGTGACCCCTGGGTTAGAGAGAGAGGGGAAATCAGCCAGGGTTCCTGCTCCTGATCACTGTCCAGTGACCCCTGGGTTAGAGAGAGGGGGGAAATTAGCCATTGTGGTTCGGCAGCTGTTGAAGGGAATGGGTGTGGGGTTCGGGGTTGGTTTGTGCAGGGAAACCCTGGACTGGACTGACTCCTATGGGCAGCCTCCAGGGCTCTGGGGGGGGATGGGTGACCCAGCCCCTGTGAGACTGGACCCGCTGAGGGAAGTACAGAGCTAGCTACACAGGGGGTGGGGGGAGAGGGGCAGATAGGATTGGAGCATGAAAACAGGATACACTTTGGATTGCACCATTGGCCGAGGGCATCCTGAGGTGGTGCTAGAATTGGGAATGCTTTGTTTGAAACACTCTGCTCTTTCCCTCAGAGATCTGTCTGTTAACCCGCGGCAGGAGAACAGCGAGTGTCCGAGCTGATACTTACTGCAGACTCTACTCCCTGTCCGTCGATCATTTTAACGAGGTGTTGGAGGAGTACCCCATGATGCGGAGAGCCTTTGAAACCGTGGCTATGGACCGACTCAACAGGATAGGTAGGTGCTGAGGGAGAGAGTGATGGAGAGGGATAGAGAGAGAGAGAGACAGGGAGAGAGAGGGCAGATAGAGAGAGATAGAGAGCGAAATGGGGAGAGAGGGAGGAGAGGGGGAGAGAGAAAAGCGAGCGGGAGCTGGAGAATGGGGTAGAGAGAAGGTGGGGAGAGGGGGAGACAGAGAAGGATAGAGAGAGAGAGAGAAAGGGAGAGACAGTGAGAGAGAGGAAGAGAGAGAGAGAGAAAGAGATGGAGAGAGAGAGACAGACTAAGAGAGGGAGAGAGATAGAGAGAAATGGGGAGGGAGGGAGCGGGTGAGAGGAAGGTTGGGTCAAAGAGAAAGGCAGAGAGAGAGAGAGGGAGTCGAGAGAGTTAGAGAGAGACAAGGGAGTTACAGAGAGAGGGAGATTGAAAGAGAGAGAGAGAAAGGGAGAGCTGTCTTCCCTGAACCGGGAGACTCATTGTCGGAGGGAACAGCCGACAGGAATGTGCCTCTGAGGGGCAGTTCGATGGTGTGAAGGTGGGTTTACTGTTTGACCACCTCACTGACATAACCAAGATAAAGTGACAGGAGGGACATCACTCAGTAACAGCACACTCACACTCCCTCACAACAGGAGGGACATCACTCAGTAACAGCACACTCACACTCACACACAACAGGAGGGACATCACTCAGTAACAGCACACTCACACTCCCTCACAACAGGAGGGACATCACTCATTAACAGCTCACTCACACTCCCTCACAACAGGAGGGACATCACTCAGTAACAGCACACTCACACTCACACACAACAGGAGGGACATCACTCAGTAACAGCACACACACTCACACACAACAGGAGGGACATCACTCAGTAACAGCACACTCACACTCCCTCACAACAGGAGGGACATCACTCAGTAACAGCACACTCACACTCCCTCACAACAGGAGGGACATCACTCAGTAACAGCACACTCACACTCACACACAACAGGAGGGACATCACTCAGTAACAGCACACTCACACTCACACACAACACGAGGGGAAACACTCAGTAACAGCACACTCACACTCCCTCACAACAGGAGGGACATCACTCAGTAACAGCACACTCACACTCACACACAACAGGAGGGACATCACTCAGTAACAGCACACTCACACTCCCTCACAACAGGAGGGACATCACTCAGTAACAGCTCACTCACACTCCCTCACAACAGGAGGGACATCACTCAGTAACAGCACACTCACACTCACACACAACAGGAGGGACATCACTCAGTAACAGCACACTCACACTCACACACAACAGGAGGGACATCACTCAGTAACAGCACACTCACACTCCCTCACAACAGGAGGGACATCACTCAGTAACAGCACACTCACACTCCCTCACAACAGGAGGGACATCACTCATTAATAGCACACTCACACACACACACAACAGGAGGGACATCACTCAGTAACAGCACACTCACACTCCCTCACAACAGGAGGGGAATCACTCAGTAACAGCACACTCACACTCACACACAACAGGAGGGTCATCACTCAGTAACAGCACACTCACACTCACACACAACAGGAGGGACATCACTCAGTAACAGCACACTCACACTCCCTCACAACAGGAGGGGAATCACTCAGTAACAGCACACTCACACTCCCTCACAACAGGAGGGACATCACTCAGTAACAGCACACTCACACTCACACACAACATGAGGGGAATCACTCACTAACAGCACACTCACACTCACACACAACAGGAGGGGAATCACTCAGTAACAGCACACTCACACTCCCTCACAACAGGAGGGACATCACTCAGTAACAGCACACTCACACTCACACACAACAGGAGGGACATCACTCAGTAACAGCACACTCACACTCCCTCACAACAGGAGGGACATCACTCAGTAACAGCACACTCACACTCCCTCACAACAGGAGGGGAATCACTCAGTAACAGCACACTCACACTCCCTCACAACAGGAGGGGAATCACTCAGTAACAGCACACTCACACTCCCTCACAACAGGAGGGACATCACTCAGTAACAGCACACTCACACTCACACACAACAGGAGGGACATCACTCAGTAACAGCACACTCACACTCACACACAACAGGAGGGACATCACTCAGTAACAGCACACTCACACTCCCTCACAACAGGAGGGACATCACTCAGTAACAGCACACTCACACTCACACACAACAGGAGGGGAATTACTCAGTAACAGCACACTCACACTCACACACAACAGGAGGGACATCACTCAGTAACAGCACACTCACACTCACACACAACAGGAGGGACATCACTCAGTAACAGCACACTCACACTCACACACATCAGGAGGGACATCACTCAGTAACAGCACACTCACACTCCCTCACAACAGGAGGGACATCACTCAGTAACAGCACACTCACACTCCCTCACAACAGGAGGGACATCACTCAGTAACAGCACACTCACACTCACACGCAACAGGAGGGGAATTACTCAGTAACAGCACACTCACACTCACACACAACAGGAGGGACATCACTCAGTAACAGCACACTCACACTCCCTCACAACAGGAGGGACATCACTCAGTAACAGCACACTCACACTCACACACAACAGGAGGGACATCACTCAGTAACAGCACACTCACACTCACACACATCAGGAGGGACATCACTCAGTAACAGCACACTCACACTCACACACAACAGGAGGGGAATCACTCATTAACAGCACTCTCACACTCCCTCACAACAGGAGGGACATCACTCAGTAACAGCACACTCACACTCCCTCACAACAGGAGGGGAAGCACTCAGTAACAGCACACTCACACTCACACACATCAGGAGGGACATCACTCAGTAACAGCACACTCACACTCACACACAACAGGAGGGACATCACTCAGTAACAGCACACTCACACTCCCTCACAACAGGAGGGACATCACTCAGTAACAGCACACTCACACTCACACACAACAGGAGGGACATCACTCAGTAACAGCACACTCACACTCACACACATCAGGAGGGACATCACTCAGTAACAGCACACTCACACTCACACACAACAGGAGGGGAATCACTCATTAACAGCACACTCACACTCCCTCACAACAGGAGGGACATCACTCAGTAACAGCACACTCACACTCACACACAACAGGAGGGACATCACTCAGTAACAGCACACTCACACTCCCTCACAACAGGAGGGACATCACTCAGTAACAGCACACTCACACTCCCTCACAACAGGAGGGACATCACTCAGTAACAGCACACTCACACTCACACGCAACAGGAGGGGAATTACTCAGTAACAGCACACTCACACTCACACACAACAGGAGGGACATCACTCAGTAACAGCACACTCACACTCCCTCACAACAGGAGGGACATCACTCAGTAACAGCACACTCACACTCACACACAACAGGAGGGACATCACTCAGTAACAGCACACTCACACTCACACACATCAGGAGGGACATCACTCAGTAACAGCACACTCACACTCACACACAACAGGAGGGGAATCACTCATTAACAGCACTCTCACACTCCCTCACAACAGGAGGGACATCACTCAGTAACAGCACACTCACACTCCCTCACAACAGGAGGGGAAGCACTCAGTAACAGCACACTCACACTCACACACATCAGGAGGGACATCACTCAGTAACAGCACACTCACACTCACACACAACAGGAGGGACATCACTCAGTAACAGCACACTCACACTCCCTCACAACAGGAGGGACATCACTCAGTAACAGCACACTCACACTCACACACAACAGGAGGGACATCACTCAGTAACAGCACACTCACACTCACACACATCAGGAGGGACATCACTCAGTAACAGCACACTCACACTCACACACAACAGGAGGGGAATCACTCATTAACAGCACACTCACACTCCCTCACAACAGGAGGGACATCACTCAGTAACAGCACACTCACACTCACACACAACAGGAGGGACATCACTCAGTAACAGCACACTCACACTCCCTCACAACAGGAGGGACATCACTCAGTAACAGCACACTCACACTCCCTCACAACAGGAGGGACATCACTCAGTAACAGCACACTCACACTCACACGCAACAGGAGGGGAATTACTCAGTAACAGCACACTCACACTCACACACAACAGGAGGGACATCACTCAGTAACAGCACACTCACACTCCCTCACAACAGGAGGGACATCACTCAGTAACAGCACACTCACACTCACACACAACAGGAGGGACATCACTCAGTAACAGCACACTCACACTCACACACATCAGGAGGGACATCACTCAGTAACAGCACACTCACACTCACACACAACAGGAGGGGAATCACTCATTAACAGCACTCTCACACTCCCTCACAACAGGAGGGACATCACTCAGTAACAGCACACTCACACTCCCTCACAACAGGAGGGGAAGCACTCAGTAACAGCACACTCACACTCACACACATCAGGAGGGACATCACTCAGTAACAGCACACTCACACTCACACACAACAGGAGGGACATCACTCAGTAACAGCACACTCACACTCCCTCACAACAGGAGGGACATCACTCAGTAACAGCACACTCACACTCACACACAACAGGAGGGACATCACTCAGTAACAGCACACTCACACTCACACACATCAGGAGGGACATCACTCAGTAACAGCACACTCACACTCACACACAACAGGAGGGGAATCACTCATTAACAGCACACTCACACTCCCTCACAACAGGAGGGACATCACTCAGTAACAGCACACTCACACTCACACACAACAGGAGGGGAAGCACTCAGTAACAGCACACTCACACTCACACACATCAGGAGGGACATCACTCAGTAACAGCACACTCACACTCACACACATCAGGAGGGACATCACTCAGTAACAGCACTCTCACACTCCCTCACAACAGGAGGGGAAGCACTCAGTAACAGCACACTCACACTCCCTCACAACAGGAGGGGAATCACTCAGTAACAGCACACTCACACTCCCTCACAACAGGAGGGACATCACTCAGTAACAGCACACTCACACTCCCTCACAACAGGAGGGACATCACTCAGTAACAGCACACTCACACTCCCTCACAACAGGAGGGGAATCACTCAGTAACAGCAAACTCACACTCACACACAACAGGAGGGACATCACTCAGTAACAGCACACTCACACTCACACACAACAGGAGGGGAATCACTCAGTGACAGCACACTCACACTCCCTCACAACAGGAGGGATTGCTCAGTAACAGCACACTCACACTCCCTCACAACAGGAGGGACATCACTCAGTAACAGCACACTCACACTCACACACAACAGGAGGGACATCACTCAGTAACAGCACACTCACACTCACACACAACAGGAGGGACATCACTCAGTAACAGCACACTCACGCTCACACACAACAGGAGGGACATCACTCAGTAACAGCACACTCACACTCCCTCACAACAGGAGGGAACGCTCAGTAACAGCACAGTAACAGATTTTGTGGTCCAAGGGACTAAGGAGAACGAGTAGTTGAAGGAAATTAGTATCGGTAAGAAGGTTGTATTGGAGAAATTAATGGGACTGGAAGTTGATAAGTCCCCAGGACCTGTTATTCTGCATCCCAGCGTGTCGGTAGAGGTTGCTATGGAGATAGTGGATGCATTGGGAATCATTTTCCAAATATCTATAGATTCTGGAATGGTTCCTGAAGATTGGAAGGTCGCAAATATCACCCCACTATTTAAGAAGGGAGGGAGAGAGAAAACTGAGAACTACAGACCTCTTAGCTTTACATCAGTAGTAGGAAAAATGCTGGAATCTGTTATAAAGGATGTGATAAATTGACACTTAGATAACAATGATCCGATTAGGCATAGTCATCATGGATTTCTGAATGGGAACTCATGTTTGACAAACCTGTTGGAGTTTTTTTGAGGATGTTACTAACAGAATTAATAAAGGGGAGTTAGCGGACGTAGTATACTTGGATTTTCAGAAGGCTTTTGATAAAGTCCCCCACAGGAGGTTGGTTAGCAAAATTACAGCACATGGGATTGGAGATAATATACTGGCATGGATTAACGATAGGCTAACAGGCAGAAAGCAAAGGGTAGGGATAAACAGGTCATTCTCGCGTTGGCAGGCTGTGACTAGTGGGGTACAGCGAGGATCAGTACTTGGGCTGCAGCTGTTCACAATCTATGCCAATGATTTGGATGTGGGGATCAAATGTAATATTTCCAAGTTCACGATGACACAAAGCTCGGTGGGAATGTGTACTGTGAGGAAGATGTACAGCTGCTACAGGAGGATTTGGACAGACTTAGCGAGTGGGCAAGAACATGGCAGATGGGATATAATGTGGAAAAATGTGAGCTTATCCACTTTGGTAGGAGGGAACAGATGTGCAGAGTATTTCTTAAATGGTAAGGGATTATAAAGTGTAGATGTACAAAGGGACCTGGATGTTTTCCTCAATAAGTCACTGAAAGCTAACATGCAAGTGCAGCAGGCAAATAGGAAGGCTAATGGAATGTTAGTCTTTATCGCAAGAGGATTTGAGCACAGGAGTAGTGAGGTCTTGCTTCAATTGTATAGAAGCTTGGTTAGACCACATCTGGAGTACTGTGCACTTGGTTCCCTTACCTTAGGAAGGATATTATTGCCATAGAGAGAGTGCAACAAAGGTTCATCAGACTTGTTGCTGGGATGGCAGGACTGTCCTATGAAGAGAGACTGGAGAAACTGGACTTGTATTCTCTACAGTTTCAAAGAAAGAGAGGTGATCTCACTGACACCGACAAAATACTTAAAGGGACAGACAGGGTAGATGCAGGTAAGATGTGTTCCCTGGGTGGGGAGTCTAGAACCAGGGGACAATTTCAAAATAAGAGGGAAGCCACTTAGGTCCGAGGTGAGGGGAAATTCCTTTACTCAGAGGGTTGTGAATCTTTGGAATTCTCTACCCCAGAGGGCCAGGGAAGCTCAGTCACTGAGTATGTTTAAGGTAGAGATTGATAGATTTCTGATTAACAATAATATAAAGGGTTATGGGGATGGTGTGTGAGTAAAAGGCATTGAAGTGTTCGATCAGCCATGATCACATTGAATGGCGGAGCAGGCTCGATGGGCTGAATGGCCTCCTTCTGTTCCCATCTTCCTACCACTCTTTGAGAAACACGTTAATTCTCTAATCTATTTAACCCCATGTCAATTGGCCTGTGGCTCAGGTAACCGTCCAGAAGTGATTAGCTTTCACGTTCTGCGTTTTAAGTTGGGTCCTAAAGCTCCTCAGATTCTCTTAGGGGAACTTCATCGCGGGTTCTACTTATGTCCACATGGACCACGAGACCTGGATCCTCCCCCACCTCCCACTCGAAGGTCCTCTCCAGCTGCGAGGAGATACTCTTCACCCTGGCACTGGGCAGGCAACACCACCTTCAGACTCCAGCCCCCCTGGTCCCGTCCGCAGAGAAAACAGTATCTATCCCCCCTGTCACTAACCACACTCCTCTTCACTGCCCCCACCCGAGTGGCATCACGGTGCCACGGTCAGTTTGCTCACCCACCCCTGCAGTCCTTGTTCTCATCCACCACGGGTACCCCAGGCACCTCGTATCCTGTCGGTCAAGGTCAGGGGCTGAGACTCCTCCGTCGCTTCAGGCCGGTTCCCATTCGCAGTCACTTCCTCCTGTCCCTGACTACTGACCAACTCTTTAAGGTCCCGTCTAGCCTGAGGGGAGCGACTGCCACCTGGAACAAAGTGTCCGGGTAACTGTCCCCCTTCCCGGATGCCCCACTATGTCCGCAACTCAGACTCAGGCTCAGCGACTCGGAGCCAAGCGGCAGAGACTTGCTGCAGACGTGTGTGTGTGTGTGTCTGGGGATTGTAGGGAGTTCCGCAGGTCCCCACACGCTGTCATCACCACACGCCACCAGCCCGGCGTCTTCTGTCCAACTTCATTTATTTCGTTAGTTAAACATTTACACGGATAAAGTCATCGAAAGTTGCACTCACCTGGCTGGGGAGACGAGGAAGAAAACTCATCGACCCACTGGAGGCTTAAAAAAACGTAGAAAAAGCAGCACCGGATTCACCCGCGCACTGAACTGCCAAGTCCACACTCTGTCTGCATCTCACTCAGACGTAGACGCCTATCTGTGCGTCTCCTCTGTGCAGTTTGGAAAAGCTGATGCTTACATAGAGACTCCGAAGAGGAGGTTAAGTGGATATCACCCGAGGACCGGGAGAGATTAGTGGGGAGTAAGGGGAACGCTCAGAGCGGCGGCTACACCAGAGTGAGTCACAGGCAGAGTGTGGAGTCGGTAATTCAGTGCACAGGGTGGGGTTCGGTCTGGTGGGGGGTGGGTGGGTCGGGTGGGGGAGGGGGGGGTGATTTAGTTGGTGAGTTTTCTGTGCTTGAGATTTAATCGCTGTTCACCACTCTTCCCCTTCACCCTAGTTACTCTCCTCTCCAGCACATTAGGAACAGGAGGAGGCCATTCAGCCCCTCAAGCCTGTTGCACAGGAACAGGAGGAGGCCATTCAGCCCCTCAGGCCTGTTGCACAGGAACAGGAGGAGGCCATTCAGCCCCTCAAGCCTGTTGCACAGGAGGCCATTCAGCCCCTCAGGCCTGTTACACAGGGACAGGAGGAGGCCATTCAGCCCCTCAGGCCTGTTACACAGGGACAGGAGGAGGCCATTCAGCCCCTCAGGCCTGTTACACAGGGACAGGAGGAGGCCATTCAGCCCGCTCGAGTTCTGATTGATGAATGGATTGTCGTTGCTGAGTTTCACTCCGTTCCTTGTTGCGTTGTTTCTCCCCAGGGAAGAAGAATTCGGTCCTGCTGCGCAAAGGGACAGACGGTTCCAACTCTGGTTCCCTCAACAACCGAGACAATGAGATCATCCAGCAAATTGTCAAGCACGACAGGGACATGGCCCACAGCATCCAGGAGCACCAGATGATGAGTGCAGCCAAAGACATGCACCCTAAACCCGTCATCTGGGCCCCCCTGGTCCACGCTCCCCTCCAGACCGCGGCTGCGACCACCTCCGTGGCCATCGCACTGACTCACCAGCACAACATGCCCACCGCCATCTTCCTACCTCCTGCCTCCTTGTCCAGCCCGCTGTCCATGGAGCTGGGCCTGGCCAAGCAGGCCCGGCGCTCCCACCCAGTCCTCCAGAGCTCCGTGTCTTCCTCCGTTGGCTCCTCCTCAGCTGTCCAGTCCCAGCTGCAGACCCCAGTGTCCGGGTCGCCCCTCGCTCCGGGGCCGGAGGGCCCACAGGGCCGCCCGATGGCGGGAGGTCCACCCCCATTAGGCCAGCAGGACTCACAGGGCGGTGTGGGGCCAGAGGGGCCTTACCCCAAGGGTAGAGAGCCCGCCACAGCCCCAACACAGGGGGACAAGGGCCGCCAGCCTCAAAACGTGCAATCCAGAACGGCTTCGCGCTCAACCTCTCTCATCCAGCAGCCTGGCGGGAGCCGGTTGTCCAGTCCGGCCCAAAGCCCACTGTCCGCAAAGACTTTCCACTACAGTCTGTCCAGGGTGATGGGCTCCCACGGATCCATCCCAACCCAGCAGGTCTCCTACACCCCCCAGCAGCTGGTTAAACACAGGAGCGCCCAAGGGCTGCCCACCGGGCAGCTGACGCAGGATGCCAGGCTAATGTCCGCCTCGCAGCCGGTCCTGCCCAACCGGATGTCTCAGCCAATCAACCGCAGCCCGACGCCGTACGCCAGGAAGTCCGCCGGCAACATCACCCAGCTCTCCTCCGCGTCCGTCTCCGCCTCCCTCAGCAAGGCAGCCAGCGGGATTCCAGGGCAGGTGGCCCACACCCAGCCTGTGCCCCCCAGTCCCCTGGTTTCCCCTCAAAGACCGTCGGCCCCCACCTCCGCCTCCGCCCCAACCCCCTCCGCACAGCCCTCGGCCTCGGCTCCCAAAGAATTACCTCCTGCCAGGAAGAGCTCAGTTGTCTTTAGCCCAGAACTGGATACAGATAAACCCAAAATTCCTTCCAACATGTAGGAATGAAAGGAAGTCCGGGAGCTGGACCGCCCCTAATTCCTCGCGCGCCTTTCCCGAGGAGGTTGGCGGCTGAAGCCCTTTCGAGTTCGACTGGCACCTCCTGCAGAGTCCCAGAGAGCAGGGAAGAACTCTCGCCCAATCTCCACTTGTAGCCAACGTGTAACATACTAGATTTGGAGTCAGGAAGGGAGCCTCCTCTCCAGCCCCAGCCGACCAAATCTGGAGCGATTCCCTGGAAGGGGCAACTGGGGCTTCGATGAAACCAGGTCTCAATTGGCGAAGACTGAGCACTCATTCAATTGGAAAACCATCCAATGGAAGAGAAGACTTGAGCAGGAAGGGAAACCAAAGGGAAGGGGGGTGGGGGAGGAGGAAGTACAAAGAGGGAGAGAGGGAAGGAGAAAGGTGGGGATGGAGGGACAAAGGAGGGGAGGGAGAGCTGGAGGGGGGAAAGGAGGGAGGGAGAGCGAAAGAAGGGAGGGAGAAAGGAGGCAGGGAGGGAGAGGAGGAAGCATAAAGGGAGGGAAGAAAAGAGGGGAGGGAGAGAGAGAGAGATGGAGGGTGAAAGTAGGGGAGGGAGACAGGGAGGGAGGGAGGGAGGAGGAGGGGAGGGAAAGATGGAGGGAGAAAGAGGGAGTGAGAGCTGGAGGAGGAGAGGAGGGAGAAGGGGAAGGAGAAAGGGGGAAAGAAAGGAGGGGAATGAGCGATGGAGGGTGAGAAGAGGGGAGGGAGAGAAGGAGGGTGAAAGACTGGAGGAGAGACAGGCAGAAAAGAGGAGAGAGGGAAGGTGGAGATGAAAGAGGGAGGGAGGGAGAGAGAGAATTGAAGAATTAGAGGGAGAGTGCAGAGGGAGGGGGAGAGTGAATTCGGGAGGGAGGGAGAGAGAGAATTGAAGAATTAGAGGGAGAGTGCAGAGGGAGGGGGAGAGTGAATTAGGGAGGGAGGGAGAGAGAGAATTGAAGAATTAGAGGGAGAGTGCAGAGGGAGAGGGGGAGAGTGAATTAGGGAGGGAGGGAGCGAGAGAATTGAAGCATTAGAATAAGAGTGCAGATGGAGGGGGAGAGAATTGGGGAGGATTCGCCCAAACTGACATCAACCAGGTATGTGGCTGTCCTTCATCACACTTTGAATG